>NC_138228.1:27263066-27264066 GCF_964197995.2 Scardinius erythrophthalmus | reverse complement strand
GCTATTCACTGCTAGCATGTGTAGCATGTTGGAAGTGCTGTTTGCTAGCATAAGTCAAAAGAGCCAAACCTCATCTCTATACGATGTTCTGATACAGAGATATAGGTCCTGCAAAACTGTTTCTAGGGTACTCAAGTTTGGTTGCTATGGAGTTGCTTGGGAACTGGGAGCTTTAAACGTAAGAAGTTTAAAGTGGTTTGAAGTTTAAAGTAGTTTACAGTAGTTTGAAGTTTATGGCAGGTAGATAAATAAGTTAATAGATAGATAGATAAACACACACACACATACGCACACACACACTAACTCGCTCACACACTCACTCAGACACACACAAACTCAGACACACACACACGCACACTTAAGAGTTTGAGTTTAGTTTGAGTTTAGAGTTTATAAGTGTATGAGTTTTTGAGTTTTGAGTTTATAAGTTTAAATGAGTTTAGAGTTTATAAGTTTAAATGAGTTTAAGAGTTCAGAGTTTATTAATTTATGAGTTTAATAGTTTATAAGTCTATGAATTCATGAGTTTATAAGTTAATTAGTTAATCTCATACACTTATTCTAATTATAAGTGTATGAGTTTAGAGTTTATTAGTTTAAATGAGTCTCAATGGCTCATATAGTATATAGAACGGCAGTTTGGTTTAGTCTTCAAGGTGTTTAGATTTAAATTTTCGACATACACACACACAAGCATCCACACACAGACTCTCACTCTCTCTCACACACAAACACTATCTCTCTCACACACACACTCACTAACTCACTCAAACACACACAGACAAGCTCATTAACACACACACACACACACACACACACACACACACACACTCACGCACATAGACACACTCTCTCTCTGTCACACACACACACACACACACACACACACACACTCAGAGTTTATAAGTGTACAAGTTTTTGAGTTAAGAGTTTATAAGTTTAAATGAGTATGTACAAGTATTTGAGTTTACACACACACACACGCTCTCTCTCTCTCTCT